>NW_027204370.1:1180000-1192500 GCF_024711535.1 Dipodomys merriami
CTCCGCCTCTCTCAGAAGCCGGCCCGAATTCACTCGCTCGCACGAACGCAGGGGCCACCGCGGACCAGAAGTGCCGGCAGGGGGTCGGGGGTCTGCGGCAACGACCCATCAGTGACGAGTCACCGGCCAACGGCGGCGGCAGGAGGCGGCGGCAGGGACCCTGGGAGGCGGGCGACACCAAACCCAACGCACGCGAGCACGCTCACGCGCGGACACCGCCGGCAGAGAGCGGACGGGGCCAGGCACGGGAACCGGGGTCGCGCCGGGCACACGGCAGCGACACGCCGAGAGAGCACAACGCCCCGGGATCCGGGACCGGGGCGGGGACGAAGCCACACGGCTCGAGACGGAGGAGACGATGCGGGCAAACCTCTGGCACAGCGAGCAGGAGGGAGGCGCGGGAACCCGGGACAACATCGCGCAGGCACGCGAGGCAGCACACCAGCGGGAGGAGACACGTCACGCCGGCTTCGGGCCCTCGGACGGCCAACTCCCGAGCGAGGGACGCACGCGTGAATCTCACCACCACCGCCCCCGTGGCGTACCAGCGGTCCCGCTGGCAGGAGCCCTCGCGTCGTGAGCAAAACTGATCCGGGAAGACCCTTCAAAAGCCACCGCCGCCGCGACGACGTGCCTCCCCCACACCGGGAGAGCAGCCTTATGAGCCGAGCGCCTTCACCACCAAGAGAACACCACACACACCCAACTCGACCGTCGGCCGGTGGCCGGCCACCAAGGCCAAACTGGTGAGGATCGCGGAAGGCTGATGCGGGTGAGGGCATGCCAGAAGCACAATAAGAGCAGCGGGGAGGGTCATTGGGTCGGGTCACCGGGGTGAGAGGCAAGCGAGCGAGCGGCCACCCCCCCCCCCACGGGCGGGTGGCGCAGCCGCAAACCAGCGGGGAGGTGAGACCTTTCCGGGCACAGCCGGCAGGGAAACGAACGCGGGATCTCACCACCCCCAACTCCTGGGCAGTCCCGCGCAACGCCTGGGACACCGAGCCAGCCAACCAGCGGACCAGAAACCCCCACCGCGGCAGCGGCGGGCCACCCCAAAAGAGGCCCGAGAGGGAAAAGGCAGCTGGCACACACCTCAAAGACCCCGTGAACGCCCACTGAGCCGCCCGCGCCAGCAGGGCCCCACCGCATCCATCCACACCGCCGGGCATGGCACCCATCATTGACCACCTCTTTATCGGCCGCGTGAGCAAGGGCCCAGGGCCAGAACCCCCCCGAGCGGCACACCACCATGGGCACAGCGGCCCCGTAACACCGCGGGGCCTGGCGCCCGCACGGCGCCGTCGTCGCCAACGGGCGGCGGCCCACACAGACGCTCGGGAGCAGCGTCGCCAGGGGCCGGAGGGGGAGGGGGGATTGGACCCCCAAAAACCCCACGGCACCCCAAGCACGAGGCCGGGAAGCCACACACCACACGCCCTCGCATCACGACAAAGCACAGGCTCCACGCTCCGCCACTAAACACACCGCGCACGAGGCAGGGGCGGGGACGGATCGGGAACGTCCTCCACTCACCACACCAGACGATGGCCCGGGAGAGGCCCCTAGGGTCCCTCCCCCAGCTCGGAGGGGGGAGGCGCGGGCACACAGTTACCAACGCGGGCAGCCACTAACGCTCAAAAGTGGGACAGGGAGCGGCAGGGCCGCGGGAGCCCATCGGGGGCGGGCCCCCGCCAACCCGGCAGCAAAAGCCGCCTCCCGAACAAGGATCACTAGAGAACCTCTCCTCACTCTGAGGGTGGCCCGCACCCAACCCTGACGGGAACCCCGCCGGGACCAACACATATCAAAGGCGTCCATCCTTCCCACCACGGGTGGCAGGGAGGGGTGGGGCGTGGGGGGGTCTGGAGCAGCAGCAACACCAACCCTGGTCGGTCGGCCTTGCCGTGCGGGGCCAGAGCAAAGTCGCGCACACAGGCGGGAAGCCCACACAGGCCCGGCTTGCCTGCCACTGCAACATCTCAGGTCCCCTGGTGCAATAAGAGCCAGGTGACACGGCAGGGAAGACAAGCCAGGACCAGGGCCGGCAGCTCATGCTGGGAAGCCACCGCCCAGCGCAACAAGGGAAGAGCGCTCCTCTGGGGAACCGCCTCGACCCCCCCCCCAGCAGAGACGTCAATCTCTGCGATAACTTTTCTCACTTGCACAAGCCCCACGAACCCAAGGACGGCTGGGACACACCACGGGCAGCAGGCTGGCACAAGGCAGCGGACAACGCCGGGATCGGGAACGACACCACCACTCAGCCTCAGGCACCTGAAAGAACTGACCGGGAGCGTTCCGGGAGCACCGCAAGAGGGCAGAGCGCGAGGCGCGGCTTTTCACACCACACAGCACAGGCAAGCACGGAACACCGACCCTCCCTCTCTGTGGAGAGAGCCGACCCCCGTGCCGATAACGAGTCACGGGAAGAGCAAGATCAGGGTGCCCCCCTCCTCCAGCGTGTACAAGTCCCCGACCTCACGGCGAGGGCAGGGAGAGCGCAGCCGGACCCGGTTGCCGCACCCCTGCCTCCCTGCACACCATCGGCGCCGGCACGGTGGGACGGTGAGGGCAGGGGCCCACGGGCAGAACGAGAAGAGTGGTCCCATTCGCCATGAATGTCCGTCCCTCACCTGGCGCAACTTAGGCCTGGGCCTGAAGGAGATTGCAACGTCACCACATCAATCACACCGAGGGGGCGGAGAAGACAGCCACACGGCACTCGGGAGGTGGTGGGGCCCAGGAAGCTCGGCTCCCGAGAGGGCCAACAGCCTGTGATAAAAGCATAGCCAGGACAGACAACCTTTCGTGAGTAACGAGCGAGGTAAAAAGAAAAAAAAAAGAAAAAAAACTAAAAAAAAAGAAATGAAAAAATACCACGGGCTTAAGCGTCCCTGGCATTCGGGATTACCAGGACACCTCCGCCGGGCACAGGGCCGAAGAAGCTAGAGAGGAAAAAAAAAAAAAAAAGAACCACGGACAGCGCTCGGGAGTAGCGCAGGTCAGTGGCCGACCAGGCCCGCCATCAGGAAGCGGCAGGTCGGGGGAGTTGGAGCTAGGGGCGATAGGCAAAAAAAAAAAAGAGCCACGGAGATCCGACGAGCCCAACGGCAGAAGGGGGATGCCGCACACGCACAGGCAAGGCAGGACTCGCCCCCCACCTTTTCCTCCTCAAGCCGGCCACAGCGAGGGAAGCACACCACGCGGGCCTACCTATGCACCCCAGGCAACCAACCACTCTCCTCCTCGGCGTGCTGAGGCAAGGGCCAGAATCCGGGCACCGGGAGCGGGGAGAGATCAAGGACGACGGGACTCACTCAGCCACCAAACCAACCACCACCACCACCACAACCACGAGCCACCACAGGGGCAGGGCCTGCTCAGGGCAGCAGAAGCCCGGGGTGCGGGGGGGAAGGAAGGGGGACTCGGACCGGGAAGAGACGGGAAAGGCCCAGCACACAACATCCGAGAGAGCCCCAAAAGACCCACTGACAGCCACCAGGAAACAGCATGCCAGCACGCTCCTGCAGGTACAAAATCCTCACGTCACCACGCCAAAACCAGGTGGTCAGGCAGGGGCGACAACTCGCTGGCGACAGGGACCTCTCGGAAACCACATCGTGGACACCTGTCCCCAACAGAGCCAGACACGGAACTCTCAGGGACAGCTGGTCGACCACATAAGGCGAAGACAGACGAAGAGAGAGGGCGGGAGCGGGGTTAGGGGACGCACCCGCCCCACAACCCCGGGTGCGCACGGGCTCACGGCATGAGCGGTACGGGGAGCCTTCCCCCGGCAGATGCGAGGCACCCACTCCGAGAGGCACCCAACCACCACACCCACACCGCGCGGGGTCGGTGGTGAGCGCCCTGCCGCCAGCACGCACACACCCGGGACTCCCGGGCTCGGGTCCCCGACTCCTGAGGTGCTCCCTCCGCCTCGATCTTTCCCCTACGCAGGGCCCACCGGGCAAGTCACCACCATCGCACACACCGCAGACGATAGGTAGGTCCCGGCCCCGAGGCTCGCCTCGGCCTTGCCCACGGCTCCTCGCGCCGGAGAAGTCTGTCCTCCGGCTTCCGGTGCAGTGGAGGAGGCCGTGGAGGAAGGCCACACGGGGCCGGCGACCCAGGCCCTCGCGTCCGGCACGCGCCAAGCGCTCACTCAGAGGTGACTCCGAAGACCATCCTATGTCGGGGGGGGGGTGTAGGTCTGTCCTCCGGCCTCCAGGGCCATGGAGGGAGACCACACGGGGCCGGCGACCCAGGCCCTCGCGCCCTGCACTCGCCAAGCGCTCACTCGGAGGTGACTCCGGGGAGGGGGGGGGTGGTCCTAGTCCGGGCCGGGACCAGCCCCACCACCTAGCAGCTTTCCCGGGGACCCTTTCCCCCGACTCCCGAGATGTCCCTCGTATTCTCCTTTTTTCGCCCTCAAAGACCAGAGTCCAGGGAGGGGAGGAGGACAAGGCGTCGGGCCCAGACAGAACTACTGGTCGACCCGACAAAGCCACCACCCCCGGCACAGACCGGGCACGGAAGAGAGAGCGGCGACGCACGGCCCCACCCCGCGCTCGCCTGGGGGCGCAAAGTCCGACAGAACAGCCGCCCAGGCGCCACAGCGACACCATGGCGACAGTCGCGCCCGGCACCCGGCAGAGGCCGGGCCTCCGCCCTGCTCGCTGCCGCCAGACCTCCTCCTTCACTCGCTTGCTCAGCTGAGAACGAGGGGACTGTCATATCAAAGCGGACGCCAGGGGGAGCACGACAACCGCCTTCCAACGACCGACTCCACCTAGCCGCCATACCCCGGATCGGCGCGCGCCGGCCGGCTCTGAGCTCCGGAGACACAGAACACGGAAAGGAATCGCCTCACTCCCCACCGCCACGCACCGAGAGGCACAACTTGGGTCAGGACCTGCAGCCGGGTCCTCTCTGCTACCTCACGAACGACACCAGAGCCACCAGAGACCTAGACCGAGATCGAGCCGCCGCCGCCGCCAGCGACCAAAGTGAAACCAGGAACCAGGACGGGATTCGCCCGAACGGAGCGGCCCGAACCCCCCGAGAACCGGGAAGCCGGGATCGGTCCCAAGCAGGAAGGGGCGGCAAAGACGGCAGGCCTGCACCACGAGAGAAAATGAACCGGCCACCCGCACGACCTCCGCCGCCCGTGGCAAGACCCCCACGCCCGCCCAACATGGCCAGAAAAGGGCAAGTGAGCGCTCGTCCCACCGTCTGCCCGCCCGTCTTTTTTTTGGGGGGGGGGTTGTTTATATGTTCTGTTTTCTTTTTCCCCAGATGGAAACCATAAAGAAAAAGAAAAAGAAAAAACTCCCAAAGATGGGTCGGCTCCAGCAAGAGACGAGCCCCCGGGAGGCACCCTGCTCACTTGTGAAAGTCCGCCGCCCGCCCGCCCCACAACACGCTCCCTCCCCCCGCCCCCACCCGCCCCCCCTCACAGGCAGGGAAAGGGCAGGGGGAAGGCCAGAGAGAGGTTTCTTCTAACACAGAGAGAGTAGGTACACGTCCCGCACACAGGTCTGGAAAACCACGGTGACAGCGCCATGGGAAGCGTGAGTCCACTCACCCATCACTAAATGACAGGAAAGCCAAACGAGAGCCGCTGGCTGGGTGGGGAAGGAAGGGGAGGTGGCACCCATGTGACGCTTATCCCCGGGCACCGGACAGAACGACCTTCTCACCGGTTCCTACTCTAGCCTGTCATAACAGCTAGCCTTTTCTAATAGGCTCTGCCACTCTCTCTGGAGCAGGATTCGGGGCATGAGGCGATGAATCTGAACCCGACACACAGGTGTTGGAGGGTAGAGGCATCATCACTCACATGCCTGTGGTGGAGGACCTGGACCCGAGCGTGGCGGTGCACAGTGTGTGTGTGTGTGTGTGTGTGTCTGTGTGTGTGTGTGTGTGTGTGTGTGTGTGTGTGTGTGTGCGGGGCTGGGGGGAGGGCAGGTAGGGAACCCTAGGAGGAAAGACAGGGAGAGATAGACGAGGGGCCCCAGCCCAAACAGAGTGGGGGGGTCAGAGGGACTATCCTATCTCCCGGGGGTGAAGCATGGTTAGAACCCACAGGACAGGCCCGGCGGGCGTACTTCTCTTTGGAGTTCGCACTGGGAACATATAGCACACACATCGCATAGCAGACGGGTAGAGATGCAGAGCCAGGGGGTCAGGCATGGCAAGCACTCTATTCCGTCAACACACACACACACACACACACACACACACACACACACACACACACACACACACGTTACGGTGTGTGTACAATATCCACAAGGTAAAAGTTTATTCATCCATTCCCCAAAGAAGAAGAATAAGATTATGTCAGTTACAGGGAAGTAGATCGATGGACTGATGGACTAGGAGCGGGGGGGGGGGGGCGGGAGGGGGGGCAGAGGGAGGGGGGTGTGTGCCGGCGGCGGAGAAGAACCTAGAACAGGTGATGCCAGGGGAAGACAGACCGGCGGAAATACAGACAGACCGACCAACCAACGGCACCTGTTTTCTCTCCTATGTGGATGCTAGACCTAAACTATAACTGGACTTGGTAAGCTACACAGCACTCCGTGCAAACAGAGTGTGTGTGTCCCCGTGTGTGTGACACACATACTGTCCTTTTGTCAGAAGGTGTAACTTCTCTGAGCATTTAAGATATTGCAGAGAAGACACAAGACGTAATATCCGTAAGTGGCATGACTGTGAACGTATTATAACAACCGGACGTGTGAGGATCAAAGCTGGAATTAGGAGGACAGAAATGTACCTGTCCTCACGCTTTGGGTCATGATCACAAGTACATTTGGTTTAGGATCTTTCAAAACACATCGATTTATCCTTCTGGACACGATGGTCTAGGACCACACTAGTCAATAGCCACTTCAAAGCCAGATCCTCTGTTGGATATGTTTCAATTGGTTTATATTGCATCCTCCAATATTTTTCTCTTCTTTTTATTCTACCTTCTCACTAAAGATCCAGTGGTATAAAGCTACTTTTATTCTCTTAATATTCCATAACTGAAGTGATCTGCTTTGTTTTGCAGCTTTCTCAGCTTAATTCACTGAGGCCTATTTAGTCACACATGATGAGAGGTCCAGAAACATCTTTGGGGCCACGGATGGCTTTTGTAAAGTCCATTTGGGGAAATAGCAAATATAATCTACCATGTCCTAAAATGTAACAGATTATCTCTATGGGGCCGATAGAAATATCCAGATGTGCCCTGTCAACAGCCAGTTATTTTAATTTACTTAAGGGAAATCAAGTGAATAAAAGTCTATGTAGTTCAAGAAATTTTATTCTGATACCTATATAAAAAGTTTACCTGAGTGGGTGAGGACATGTGCATGAAATTTCACCTAGGGCAGCACTTGATACTTATAACTCTCCCTAAACTATTGCATTGCCTGTTTTCCATTTTCTTGGCACTCCTTTAGAAATGTTCCCGTCTCAATCTTTCACCCACTGCAGCCGTGGGACCCTTTTTCATAATACGGACGTAAAGACATTTGTGTTACTGTATATAAATTACAACCGTAAATAAACTGGTACAGTTTGCTCGTAAGACATAATATCCAAACGAATTCCGTGTCCAGAAAATAACTAAAAGAAACACCCCCTGCGGGCCCCCCTCCCCCTCCACTCGGCCCTCCCTTCAAGAAAATTTCCTTGTTTGCTGTTGTTTCATTTTGTTTTGTTGTAAATAAATAAAGCCGCAGAAGAGAGCCGGCGATACCTCATCGCTACTCTCGGGAGAGTCTCGCGGACTCTCGCGAGAGTCGCCAGCCCCCGCCATCAGCACCGAATCATTCCCTGTCACTCCACACGGTGTCCAGTAGGTGGCACCCCAAAACAAGGAAAAGAACGTCAGGCCCAAGATTGATCAAGACACTTAGGAAGGTCTTGTGAGGAAGGAAGGAACACCAACCCCTCCCCCGCGTGCACACACACACACACACACACACACACACACACACACCAGCACATCCCCGCCCACACAGGTCATGAATGGCAAACCCCTATGGCACAGAGAGACAGACAGACAAAACACATGGGGTGTGGAGAGAGACCGGAAATCAAAAACAAAAACAAAAACAAAAAACATTTCCCTGGCTTGACCTATGAATGGGCCTGGGCTGGCATTCTGTCCTCTGGGCCCTACAGTCAATCCATGGCGGTCGCTCCTCTCTCCTCATCACTGTAATCCTATCTGATATTTGCCAGAGCCGAACGTGCAGTAGGGACACTTTGGTTCATCGATCTAAACTAGGGCCCGGGGCGGAGGGGGTGGTGGTGGTGGAGGGGAAGCCTAGGAAGTCTGTTGCTATAGTTGGTGGCGGCGGTGGTGGTGGTGGCAGTGCAAAGTGTGTGTGGGGGGAGGGGGAGAGGTAGATCACATGCTGCAATGCGTGCCTGTGCCTGTGTGGTAGGAAACAGCAGCAAAGATCAAGGGGTGCAGGGTGTGTGTGTGCACGCCCCAGTCAGTCCTGGGGCTTGAACTCAGAGCCTGAGTGCTGTCCCTTGGCTCTTGTGCTCAAGATTGGCACTCTGGGGCTGGGAAGGTGCTCAGTGGTAGAGCGCTTGCCTTGCATGCATGAGGCCCTGGATTCGATTCCCCAGCACCACATAAGCAGAAAAAAGCCGGAAGTGGCATTGTGGCTCAAGTGGTAGAGTGCTAGCCTTAACCTGAAGAGATGAGGGACAGCGCCCAGGCCCAGAGTTCAGGCCCCACGACCGGACCCCCCCGCCCCCGCGCCAAAAAAAAAAAAAAAAGAGAGACTGGCAGTCTGCCATTTGAGCCAAAACTCCACTTCTGGCCTTTGGGTTGCTTAATTGAAGACATGAGGCTCACCAAAGTGCAATGCCTATATACCTCTGATCATATAACAAGAAGTCTTCCCCTTTCTTTGTGTTTGTTATCATCGACGTTATTTTGTTTTCTCTTCTCCCCCCCATTGTTTCTTCCTTCATCTATTTCCGGGAGGGGCAAGAAATGGAGGGACCCAGGATGAAGAAGTGCAACAGTGGCACTCACTAGACACTATGTTGACACACAACCTGTGGATGGGGAACAAACAGAACTTGAGGGAGGGAAAACCTGTGAGAGAGCCAGGGAAGGGGTGACATTGTCCAAAAAAAAAAGTACTCTCTTTTAGGGGGTGGGGGGAGATGGGAGGGCAGGAATGGAAACAAAGGAGGAGGCAACAATGCTTGATAAGAAATGTACTCATTTCCTTGCTCCTGTCACTGTAACCACTCTAAGTATTTTCACAATTAACACAACTCATTAGCTGGGCGCCGGTGGCTCACGCCTGTAATCCTAGCTACTCAGAAGGCTGAGAGCTGAGGATCACGGTTCAAAGCCAGCCCGGGCAGGATAGCGCCCAAGCCCAGAGTTCAAGCCCAACGACAAAAAAAAAAAAAAATTATTAATTAAAAAAAAAATGTACTCTTCCTACCTCACTTATATAATGTAATCTTTCCTATCCTTTTTTTTTTTTTTTTTGGTCAGTGGTGGGTCTTAAACTCTGGGCCTGGGCGCTGTCCCTAAACTATTCAGCTCAAAGCGAGCGCTCTACCACTTGAGCCACAGCGCCACTTCCGATTTTCTAGTGCCTTATTGGAGATAAGAGTCTAGCCAGGCGCTGGTGGCACATGCCTGTAATCCTAGCTACTCAGGAGGCTGAGATCTGAGGATCGCGGTTCAAAGCCAGCCCGGGCAGGAGAGACCGTGAGACTCCTATCTCCAATAAACCACAAGAAAACCGGAAGTGGCGCTGTAGCTCAAGTGGTAGAGCGCTCGCCTTGAGCTGAAGAGCTGAGGGACAGCTCCCAGGCCCAGAGTTCAAGTTCCACTACCGACCAAAAAAAAAAAAAGTCTGGTGACTTTCCTGCCCTGGCTGGCTTTGAACCGTGATCCTCAGCTCTCAGCCTCCTGAGCAGCTCGGATTACAGACGCGAGCCACCAGTGTGGGCTGGCATACTGTAACCGTTCTGTATGTCACCATTTCCCTAACAGTTTGTAAAAACTCAAAGGAGAGAGGGAGGGGGAGATAACAACCCCTCACGCCTGAGAAGTGAAACCCAACGGGCTTCTAACCTATCTGAGATTCTTTGAAGGTTTTTGCGATGTTAATCACAATCACAAACACAGACGGACAGTTTCTCCAGTCACTCCTTAAGAGGAACGGGGAACAGGGACAGGGAGAAGAGAGGCAGATCCTGGCCTGACCTAGGCGGGAAGATGGAGGGGAGAAAAGACTCCTGAACTCCTTTTTCCCCTCACTCTCCTCCGTCCAGAGGGTGGGAGCTTAGGGGTCGGCCACGGGGACATCCCACGGTCACAGTCATGCCTCCCGGAGGGGCAGAGGGCAGAGCACAGGCAAGCATGCCAGCTTCCCCGCCCGCCTCTCCCATTCTGTCCCTGGCGGGCTTGGGCGGGAGGCATACTAGTGGCAGCGGGTGGGTGGAAGTAGTTTGACAACTCCAGCTTGCAGGAAGTCAATGGCTGCTGGTGGTAGGCAGGGAGGGTCCCAGCAGAAAAAGACCAGAGAGAGCGCGCGCAGACTTTTCCTGTCCAAGGGCAAAAGAGGCCACTTTTGTAAAGACGGGGAGGGGGAGGGGGAGGGGAGGCTGATTCACTCCCCCCACCCCACCCCGCGCGCTAATGAAGTTACAGGAGCTGAGGGCTGGCCGCCCCACCCCCCACCCCGCCGGGGTGTTTCACAGAGGACTCAGGGCAGGGCGGGGGTGGGGGTGGGGTGGGCTGGTTTAAGCCTGGAGCCCCAGTCAACTCAGGAACTTCAGGCAACGTTCCTTTGCCTTGTAAATGTCGTCATGGCAACGACTTAAGCGCCCTGGGGGGGGGGTGGATGTGGGGGGGGGGAAGGAGAAAGAAGAAGAAACAAACACGCCCACCCCGAGCAGGCCTGCCTGAGTTGAGGCCTTGAATTCAACCTCAGTAGGGCCACTAAACTAATAAAAATCATTCTAAGAAATTGTTGACGGAGGACCCTCGGGATAGGGTGATTAGGCTCTGTACCCGTGAGGCAAGGTGGCCGTGTGTTCCAGCTTTGTGCCAAAAGGTTGCCTTATCTCGGCCTATCTTCCTTCCCAGAATTGAACACAGAGGCAAGCAGGATAATTTCCAGGGGGAAATGAGGCCTGGGAAAGCACCGCCAGGAATTCAGAGACAAGACAGCCGGACAGCTTCCTAATGAATGGCTCCAAACATCCTATTTTCTTCACTTTTCAGTCCCTCATAAACGAACAGTTATTAGGAAAGAAAACTAATAGGTGGGGGTGGGTGGTGGAAGGGAAAAGAGCAGCTCCCTTCCTCTGAGCTTTTGCCCAAACAATGAGTATACAGTGGGAACGGAGCAAAGAGTTTCCTCAAAGAAAGGAGGAAACTTACACCGGGGAGGGAAGTAAATTTTAAAAAGAAACAGAGCATGGGTCAAAGCACCCCCTCCCCCCCATGCATGTATGGGAAACCAACAGAATCATCTCTTAAACCCTACTACAGGCTCAAGGTAGAGAGTTTACTTTGTTTCTTTTTCCTCTGTGTGTTTTCAAGGTTTCACTTTCATTTCTGGGCACATAACCATTGGGCCTTGCCTTGGTGGGTGTTTCTCCCCCTAAAAGTATCTATCCTGTCTTTTGGGTCTTACTGTGTGTGAGTGTGTGAGTGTGTGAGTGAGTGAGTGAGTGAGTGAGTGAGTGAGTGAGTGAGTGAGTGAGTGAGGCAGCCAGGCAGCCAGGCAGCCAGGCAGCCAGGCAGCCAGCCAAGCAGCCAGCCAAGCAGCCAGCCAGGTAGTCAGTCCAGAGATCTAATGTCTCCCCTATTTTAAACGTACCTTTTGCATATGTGAGAGAAAAAACACTAAACTGGTTTTCTATAGGAACATATATGTGAATACCTTCACCATGGAGTGAAAAGATAGAGTCGCTTCCAAATGATATGTACAGCAGAATACCAACACATCGAGATGACTTCTGCAAGAAGCCAAGGCCCACTTTGCAATCCCATAATTAGGAAGCCTCAGTCAGTGGCCTGGTTTGAGTCCAGGCCTGCACTTAAAAACGACCTTTACTTTGTGTTTTTATTTTTCCCTGTTTTCTTTTCCTTTCTATGACCTCTCCCCCCAACCCCCCAACCCCTTCCCTCCATAGGTCTCTCTTTCTCCTTTTCTTTCTCTGTAGTTTGAGCCCGAGAGTTACTTAATTCTCGAACTTCTGGGTTTTCCTTAGATCTGGTAACCTGTTGGACATAAAAATTTGTGAAAGCCTCAAAACAGTCACCCCCATCCCACGAAAAATAATCATGCTTGTCGCCAAAAGCTTTTAAATGAGAAAACAGTGGTCAAGTGAAGCAAATGAAGGCTGTAATAGCAACCATGTTTCTAGACTACTGTACCAAGTTTTTTTTAAATATATATATTTTTAATATATTTTTATTGTGAAAATACTGTACAGAGAGG